>NW_022883687.1:0-15457 GCF_011952255.1 Bombus vosnesenskii
GCTGTTCGGGTTATTTTGGATGTCTTGTACTGCTTGGGCATAGGAGGTTGAGGTGGAGATGAATTTGGTAGGACTGGGTGTTTGGTTGGTTGAGGGGGTTGGGGTAGTCGTGAATTTCGGCGGGCTGGGTGTTTGGTTGGATACCTCTTTTGCTCTGAGCTTAGGGTACCTGTTCGTGTATAGTATGTTATATGCTGGGCAGCCTTTGTAGTTGGCAGGGTGGTCCCCTTGGCAGTGGATGCATTTTGCTGGGGTTTCCGGTAATTTGGCGCACCGGTCAGTGGAGGGAGTGCCTGCGCATTTAACGCAGCGGAAAGTATGGTTGCAGTATTTCTTCGTATGACCGTACCTTTGGCACCTTTTGCATTGCACTATTTCTTTTTTCACGAGCGGTGGTTCGATCTTTACTATCGCGTTCATTAGGCGACTGATGTTGTAGATTTCCTTATTGTTCGGTTTTTGTTTAATGTCTAGGAAGAATAAGGATAACGGGTCTTTCGAGACTCTATGCCTTATATTACTTACGTTGATGACTTCGTGGCCGAGTTTTGAGGGTTCGTATTTTAGTTCGTCTATATCTGCTGAGTGGTGTATGTTTCGTAGGACCACCCGGAAAGGCCTTTCTTGTTTGAGTTGGTAGGTGTGGAAGTTGGCGTTCAGGGTCCTGAGTGTCTTGGTGAGTTTTCTGTAAGCTTCTGGGTTCGTCGGTAGTATTTTCACCTTGTTGTTGCTTATCTTAAGGTTATATTCCTCCTTGCTGGTATCTCTCTCTAGGGACTTGGTCATAGTCTGTATGTCAATGACGTCGTCCACAAAAATTGGTGGGGGAGGGGGGATTCTCTGTGAGTGTTGGTTTGGTGGCGGTTCTACGATTTCCATGGCGTCGTTTGAGGATTCCAATACGGTGAACCTGTTGTGTGTGTTTATTTGCGTTGCTGTTTCTATTTTCCTTTTCTTTGTAGTGTTAGCGTCGTTAGTGCGGAGAGTTCTGCTACACTTCTGCCACGGGGGGGGGGGGTAGCACGGGGTAGCTGCGAGTCTGCTCCGGAGAGCCTGGTCGCGGTTGTTGGGCCATCATCGAGCTAGTTAATTCGGAATGAACAACTGGTCGTGAGGCTGTGAGGCTAGTATTCGGGTTGGGGTTAGGTGTGTGGGATTTTCTTCTCCCTAGAGGGTAAGGGACACTTAGCTGTGTTCTCTTTCGACGGTTGGGCGACACGTGTTGTTTTCGGACTACGCTGGGCACTAGAGACACGTCTGCACGCTTCGGCACTCCACAGCGAACTGAGTAACATATTTGAAGTCAATTATTCCATTTGATCGAGTAACAGTGTTTTCCAATTAACGCTACCTCAATGCAATATTAAAATGTTGTTCTGATTTATTAAATTAATAAAGTAGAGTTACTTGATTACTATTAAATTAATAAAGTAAATTTAATCAGATACAAAGTGGTAAAATATAAAATCAAAGAACGTTAGTCCGTTAAATAAAAATTACACAAACTAATCATCTTTTTAGATCACGATTTTCAGGTTTAACCCTTTCCGTGCCCATTGTCAGGATCCCATTCACGTGCCCAGGTGCTACTTGAATGGGAGAGAGACATTGGGCACGATGATCTAGAATTAAGTAATGTAATAATTTGTCAACGACTGACGATGTGTTAATGTATCGTGCACGACGTATTTTCCACATTATGTGTGTGTGCTGTTAGGCGGTGGAACTGCGTCGCTTTTTCTCATTCGTTAAAACTTCAAATATTAAAAATGTCGAGACATATATCGATTCAATTTACGTCTCGATAGAATCACAATTTGTGGTAATACCGTCCACGCGATTAAGTGTAACCACGCTTTTAATATTGCCGTCAATTACAATTATAATTCGAAATTTACTTGCATTTATTTTAACTATATGATTTCCTCAGACGTGTTTTATCACGTTTTACGCAATGGTCACTAGCCTTCGTCAGTCGATTTCAGGAAAACGGTACGTACCTTAGAGTGTGCATGCTGTGTGTTAAGCTCGGGTGTCGGAGGCGTCCCGGGACGTCCTCTCTAGTGTAGGACCTTTGCGCCCGAGCGTTTGTGTGAGAACCGTGGAGCGATTGTGTTGGTGTGCCTGTTTTGCAATTTTTTAAATATAGCGCTAGGTAGGATAGGTAGTATACTTTCTGGTATGTCTGTTAATTATAAGTAGGTAGGGCCGGGCAGGTTGGCACAGTCTCTGGTCGGGTAGGCGCGTTTTCGTGTAGCCAACCTGTTTCTGCACATATTTCGAAAATCGACGGTGAAACTGGCACGAGTAGAGCATGCACTCGTCTCTGGTTTTGCCTTTCGATTTTTCGAATTTCGCGGTCGCGGTCGCGAATGGGTCGAAACGAACGTTTATTGCTCGAGCACGCACATGCGAGTGAGCAACGATCACTGCTGTGATCGTTGGTCAGTCCATGTGCAGTTCAATCAGCTTCCGCGGTTTATATTTTTATTTCACCTTGGTAAGTTTTTTTTTGTTTGCGATTTAGATGTCTCGAGCTTAGATTTAAGTTTCAGCGGGCATTGCGCCCGAAGAAAGAAGGGGCTATAAGCCGAAGAGGCCCGGCAAACTGCCACTCAAGAGGGCAACTACTAATGGCTCCCCATCCTCTGGTTCATCCAGAGCATGGGAAGACATTATTGCTACTGCTTTGTCACTATGCTCGATTTTAGTACTTGTAGTAGTAGTAGCAGCAGCAGCAGCAGCAGCAGCAGCAGCAGCAGCAGCAGCAGCAGTAGTAGTAGTAGTAGTAGTAGTAGTAGAAGTAGTTTGCTTTTTTGGCCGATGTATATATCGGTCCATCGTCCCATTGGGCAAATCGCAATTTTTCTTATTAGTGTCACGACAAATTAATTACGCGTTGTATTAGAGTTGCGAAATAATATCGCGGCTTTTCATTAGTGTGGCGAGAAAATGATTACGGTTTGAATTAAAGTTGCGATAAAATGATAATCGCGTTTGCTTTAGAGTTGCGAATTACGATATCGCGATTGTCTATTGCAATTTTTATTATGAATTTTTATAATTTCTTATAGAACTATACGTTTCAGAATTTATCTTGTTTTCTATTGTTTGAAATTACATTATAAAAATGTTAGTTTTTAATTAATTTATTAGTATTGCAAGTAGCAATACCAGAATATTTGAAGTAGCTTTTTCATATAGTAAATAGTAATTTTCATTGAATTCACTGTAAAAATTAGCGTTGCGATAATGAATGATCGCGTTTTGTTAAATAGAGTTGCGTTTACAAACTGCCCAAACCCTCCGACTGCATTTGTCGGACACTGTTCCTGGATCACACGTTCAGTTGTAAGAGCTGTGCAAGTGTGATCGTTCATCAGCAACCTCTTAAATGGTTGCACTTTGATCTCTCGCAATTAGTGTTGCGTATTGCTTAAATACGAGTGCGTAAATTTATACTTATTAGTGTTGCGTATCAAATATCGGGAATTTTCAGGCTTAATTTTTTTTTAATGGTAGATTAATTGATATTGCAGATATAACGAAGCATTCATCGCGTTTGATCTTGAACATTTTCTGCTTCATAAATATTTGTAGTAAATTAGTGTTGCGAAACAAGAATATTCAGTTCCACTCTCGGCGTGTTGATCGGGTTTATATAGAGTGGAATACGATTGAATTTTAGTAGCCCTTCTGGCTACTGCTTTGTTTCCTTTTCAGCGCCCCTTATTACCACGTTTATTACTGAAAATACTGCTATAAGACATATTTCTTTGTCAGCGTTAACATTACCATAACTGCTAAAATACAGAAATTTATTACGAATGTATATTATATATAGATTTACATATTTGAAACTGTGAGCGATTTCATGCGCAACAAAGTATTATAATGAAATATCTTAATGTTGCTATGAAGGCTTAAAATATTTTTTAAAATTTAATTCATTGCAATTGGAATTAGCGCTGGTGATTGTTCGTTCTTAGAACCATAACTTTTAACATTTCTTCGACCGCGATATTTTCAATCTTTTAACGGTAATGTAGAATTTTATAAATATTCGAATTTCATAGTGAATTTTTAATTCAGATTAAATTCAATTACTTAAAATTCTTGTTTTCAACGTAACCCTAGTTTCGATTAAAAAGATACAAATAATTCTTTATATTTGCTAAAATTTAATCAATAGTTATTTGATCTATAATTAACCATTATTAGTAGTTTATTTTTCATGTATAAAATGTTCTAGTTTTAAAAATACCTGTTTCTTTCATATACCACATCAAGTAAATGAGTTTGTTTCAAATTTTCAATTAGCAGAAAGTAGATTTCAATTACATATATGAACATTTCATAGCATATTCAATATGTATGCTAGATACCCAAATGATTTTTCTTCCATTGTCTGATTGTTCAGGCTTCTTCCCGTTTCCCCATTTTTAAAAGAAGCATATTGCGGTAACGTTGGAGTATATAACTTTCGATATTTTCATAAGTTTAGTACAACGAGTCGTATGTCTCTTCTGCAAGACTCTAAACTGTATATGCAGTGTCAATAGTTTCATTTCCATTCTTTCGTTCCAAGTTAGACAAATGTATCTTTGATACAGAATGATGCCAGTACGGTACCGAATTTTTGTACAATGTTTGTGCTGATAGATGTAATCGTTTTCGCAGATTAATCAGTTGATTCACATTTGGAAGAACCACAAGCTAAGAACCACGCTAATACAGTCTAGTTTGGATTACGAAAAGCCACGAATAGAATTTTGGATAATCTAAACTGGACTGCAACGTGGGACACCGTTGGACGCCATTGGACGCCGTGGGACGCTGTTGGACGCCATTGGACACCGTGGGACGCCGTTGGACACCGTGGGACGCCGTTGGACACCGTGGGACGCCGTTGGACATCGTTGGACGCCGTTGGACGTCGTTGGACGCCGTTGGACAACGTCGGACAACGTTGGACACCGTTGGACAACGTTGGACATCGTTGGACACCGCGGGACACCGTGGGACACCGTGGGACACCGTGGGAAGCGTACGTTTTAGTCTTAATTAATCGTCTAGGACGACAGGCGCGTTGCCGCCGCCGCCGAAACCGAGCGGCGCCACCGCCGCCGTAACGAACAGAAGGCCGCCGCAGGTTCCCAAGTCGACGACGACGACGCTCCCGCGCGCACCGCGAACATCGGCGGTGACACTGACGTTGAACGAAGGAGCGAGCATGTCCTACGCGGACGTGGTGGAGGCAGCCAGGGCGAAAGTGCCGCTCGTGGATCTCGGCGTGGCGTCCGTCGAGATGAAAAAAGCGATGACGGGCGCCATTATCATCAGAGTCCCCGGCAACAAGGACAGGGAAAAGGCAACGCGGCTGGCGACGCGTCTGGCCGACGTGCTGGACCCGGCGACCGTGAGAGTCGCCACACCGACGAGAATGGCCGAACTGCGCCTGACCGGGATCGACATCTCGGTCAAGCAAGAGGAGCTACGACGGGCACTGGCCGCGGCGGCGGGATGCGGCTGCGCGGAGGTGCAAGTCGGCGAGATCGGCGCGACCAGAGGTGGACTCGGGTCCGCGTGGATAAGATGTCCGGTGGCGGGGGCCCGGAAACTAGCCCAGACAGGGAAGATAGCGCTGGGCTGGTCGACCGCGAGGGAGACGGCTATACCTAAGCGGCTTCAGGTGTCTGGAGCTCGGACACGTGCGAGCGACCTGCGTGTCCACGGTCGATCGCGGGCACCTGTGCTACAGGTGCGGCGGGAGCGGGCACCGCGCCAGAGGCTGTCCCGCCTCGGCGCCCAAATGCCCGCTGTGCGAATCGCTTGGGGCTCCGTCGAACCATAGGATGGGCGGAGCGGCGTGCGCCCCGCCGACGACGAAGAGGAGGAAGAATAACCTCGACAAGAGGAGGAGACCCACCCGCGAGTCAGCGGCGGATGGGACCGTAGCCGTAGACGAGACCGCGCTAGCAACAACAGCAGCAGCGGCGGGTGGCCCGGAGGAGGCCATGGAGTTGACGTGATAAATTCAAGTGCCTGCTCCAGTGCAATGTCGGAAGATCAAGAAGGGCGCAGGATCTGCTCTTCCAGACGATTCGGGAGAGCGAGGTCGCCCTCGCCGCGGTGGCCGAGCCTTATCGCGTTCCCGACGCGCCCAACTGGATCGGCGACCTGAACGGGTTGGTGGCGATAACATGGACGCCAGCCTCGGGACCCCTCCGGCGTCCCGCTGGATCGCGGCAGAGGTTTCGTGGCGGTCGAGTGGGCCGGAATAGCCGTGGTGGCGGTCTACGTCTCGCCCAACATCAGCTTGGCGGCGTTCGGGGACTTTTTGGACGGGGTCGGCGAATGCGTCACCAAGTGCCTGCCCCGCCAGGTACTCGTCCTCGGGGACTTTAACGCCCGCTCGACGCAATGGGGTAACCCCAGGACCAACTCACGGGGAAGGACGCTGTCCGACTGGGCCGCGGGTCTCGGGCTCTTGCTGACGAACAGAGGCTCCGCGAGCACCTGCGTGGCGTGGAGAGGCTCCTCCGTGGTCGACCTGACGTGGGCCACCGCGGACCTATTCCGCAAGATCCGGAACTGGAGAGTGGCTGAGGGAGTGGAAACACTCTCGGACCACCTCTACGTGCTCATGGAGGTGGCCCTCGGCGATGACGACGACCGACGACGACGACGACGAGGAAGAGGAGAGGACCGTTCCCGCGCGCCATCACCACCACCGAGATGGCGCCTGAAGGAGAGAGACAAAGAGATGTTGAGGGCAGCGGCTATCGTCTCCGCCTGGAGTTGGGACGCCCGGGGGACGACCGAGCCGGAAAGCGTGGACGAAGAGGCGGAAGAGCTTCGCAGATGCATGAGCGCGGCGTGCGACGCCTCGATGCCGCGCTCCGTTCCGGGCGGTGGACGCGATTGCGGCGTCTATTGGTGGACGCCGGAGATCGCGGAGATGCGCGAGATGTGCGTTCGGGCCCGCCGAAGATACCTGAGGGCCCGACGTCGCAGGCTGACGCGCGGCGAGGAAGAGATCTTCGTCTGCTACGAGGCGTACCGAGAGACCAGACGAGCCTTGTAGAGGGAGATCAAGTCGGCGAAGGCTCGGTGCTGGAACGAGCTGATCGACGCGGTCGACTCCGACCCGTGGGGGCGGCCTTACAAGGTGGCCACGAAGAAGCTGCGACCGTTGGTGCCCCCGCTGACCGCGAACATGGATCCGGGGCTGCTGGCCAGAGTCACGGGGACCCTGTTCCCACCGGAAGACAGAGACACGAGAAGAAGAACAGCGCCATCCTCCTCCGACGAGGACGAGGATGACGACGACGACGACGATGCGTCGACGTTGGGGTGGAGCGAGGAGCTGAGCGTGACGGAAGAGGAGCTCTCGCGAGCCACGAAGAGGATGGCACCGCGGGACGCGGCACCAGGTCCGGACGGTATTCCAGGCCGAGTCTGGGCGGAGTGTATGAACATCGTGGCTCCTCGCCTGCGACACGTCTACGACAGATTCCTGAGGGAGGGCGTCTACCCCCGGACGTGGCGGACGGCGAGACTCGTGCTGCTGCGGAAAGAGGGTCGTCCGCCGGACTCGCCGTCCGCGTACAGACCGATCTGCCTGTTGGACGAGGCGGGCAAGCTGTTCGAAAGGATCGTAGCTGCCCGCCTGGAGGCCCACGTGGAGGGAAGGATGCCCGGATGGCACGACAGCCAATTTGGAATCCGCCGGGGTCGCTCGACGGTGGACGCGGTCAGGCGAGTGAGACGCATGGCCGAAGAGGCGGTGTCCCGGGAAGGAGCGGCGATCGCGGTCTCCCTGGACGTGACGAACGCCTTCAATACCATCCCTTGGTCCAGGATCGTGGAGGCCCTTCGACGCTTCCGGGTACCGCCGTACCTGGTCGCGGTCATCCGAGCGTACCTGTGCGATAGATGGGTGACCTACACCGGGCAGAACGGCGAAGAGAGGAGACCGGTAGAGCGCGGCGTTCCGCAGGGTTCGGTGCTAGGGGCGATACTGTGGATAACGGCCCACGACTCCGTCCTTCGGTGTCCCATGTCGTCGGGCACGGGGATGGTCTGTTACGCCAATGACACCCTGGTGCTGGCTGGGGGACGGTGGTGGAGCGACACCGCGAACCTTGCGGAGGACGCCGTGGCATGCGCGGTACGCGCCATCAAGAGACTGGGCCTGACGGTGTCGCCGGCCAAGTCCGAGGCCTTGTGGTTCTTCGACCACCGACGCAGAGGAACCCCTCCGCCCGGACTATCGTCGCTGACTGTCGACGGAGAAGAGGTAACGGTGAGACGCCACATGAACTACCTAGGTCTCACCATCGACAGCCAATGGACCTTCGAGCCCCATTTCGAGCTCCTGGTTCCGAGGGTGACGGCCGCGGCAAACGCTCTGTGCGGCCTCCTGCCGAACATCGGCGGAGCGGGAGTGGTAGTTCGTCGACTCTACGAGGGGGTGATCCAGTCCCGAGTACTGTACGGGGCCCCGGTGTGGGCGGAAGACCTGGCGGCGAGTCGGCGCAGCCTGATCGCGCTGAGGAGACTGCATAGGACGACGGCCATTCGCATCGCCAGGGGGTACAGGACGACGTCGTACGCGTCGGCGACCGTGCTGGCGGCGTCGCCCCCGTTCGAGCTGCAGGCCCTGGCGCTCCGCTATCCCCGAACATCCGGGAGGAGGCCAAGCTGGAGACCTGGGAGCGATGGCGCTCTCGACTGCTGGAAGACGACGCCACGCGGCCGCACCGAGCCGTTCGCGCCGTGCTTTCCAACTGGGACGCCTGGAGAGAGCGAGGCGAGGTACCGCTGACATTCCGGATGACGCAATTGCTCACCGGGCACGGAGTGTTCGGCGAGTACCTGCTGAGGATTCGCAGAGAGGTGACGTCCACCTGTCACCATTGCGAGGAAGAGGAGGACACGGCGCAACATACGTTGGAGTATTGCCCGGCGTGGGCGGAACAGCGACGCGTCCTGCAGCGGGAGATCGGCGAGAGGTTGTCCCCGGAAGCGTTGGTGGAGGCCATGCTCAGAGGGCGTCGGGAGTTCGCCGCCGTTCGCACTTTCTGCGAGCAGGTGATGCTTGCGAAGGAGCGGGCGGAAAGAAACAGGGTGAGAACGCGGCATCCTTCGAGGACGACGCAACAACAACATCGGAGGAACACCACGCGCCACGGAGGCGCGATGCCGCCACCGGCGCCGCCGCGGCCACCGTAGGAGCGTGATGAATCAGGAAGAGACGTTAGGGGGTGTGGCCCCCCCTAACGGCCCAAGGAAGCCTCCCTTCAATAACGACAGGGAGATAGACGCCCGAGGGTAACCGTTAGTAATTCGGGAGAGATCCCGGGTGCATCTCGACTCAGGTGTCAGGACAGACCACCGTGGAGTTTTAGTCGGTGAGAGTCCGACACTACCCGCTAGCGGGTGTCCATGAGGATTACTCCACGTTAAAAAAAAAAAAAAAGGTTTCAATTAATCGTAAGGTAGATACCTATGTTAAGTGCATTGTGAGCTCATTCTGTACAACGATATTTATCCACCTTAGAACGAAAAAAAGAAAAATCTCGTCACCCTTCACTCGCTTACCACACAATACTTATTGTACTCGCGATTTATTCGTTCGCGATCACTCAGTTCTTTCAAACCGTAGCGTGGCGTACTCGCTCGCGCGTATTCCGCGTACGTGCTTGTCAACGTGCACTAGACAACTCTTCAGATTCGTAAGTCGCCCCAAGGACACCTCTGTCTTGGTGACTACTCGACGACTGCTCGACGTTCGCATCGGATCGCGGGGGTTGTCGTCGCGCCGGTGATGCTTGCGAATCTGTTGGGGATTCAGTCGTGGATCCGCAGTCCTGTCCGATTGGTACTTCGGTACTCGGTCAGGGACCTGCAATTTCACGTCCTCCGTAATTCTGTTCGGGCCCGCGGGAGTGGACCCCACTGTGCAGTTGAGGTCAATGCCTTCGTAATCCTGTTCAGCGGTCCCTCCCCGTGAGTGGACCCCACTGTTCAGTTGAGGCCTCTTGCCTTCGTAATCCTGTTCAGCGGTCCATCCCCGGGTTCCACATGTTCAGTTGGAGTGTGTTAAGTTGCTGGCCTATGTGCTGGATCCACGGCTGAATTACCAGTGGATCACTGGCATCATCGGTCGGCGCCATCGACCGCGACTCGTGTAAGTTTCGAACGGCGAAACAGGAATCGAGTTACGGTCAATTCTTGGGCTTTCCGCTGAATCTCGGGGTTATCTCGTGTACGAGGGTACGTCGCGTAAGTTTGTCAGTTCTTTCGAGAGATCGCGATCTCGTTCGTTTCGGGCGCGCCGCGATTTTTTCCTTTATCATCTGATTCATCGGGCATCTTCTTGCTTTCCCATTTTTAAGGGATACTTATAGAGATCACGTTAGAGCTTATAACTTTTCAATATCTTCAATATCTTATAGTGTCGGAAAAGTAGAACGTTAAGCAGTTTAGTACAGCGACTCGTATGTCCCTTCTGCAAGACACGAAATGGTATATACAGTATCAGTAGCTACATTTTCTTCTTTTCGTTCCTAGTTAGATAAATGTGTGTTTGACACCGAATGCTGCCAGTAGGGATGCGAATTATTGTATGATATTTGTACTGATCGATGTAATCGTTGTGTGGGAGATGGATGTTGCGTTACGTAGGCTTTGTCCTACGTTTGAAAAGATTCATGTAAGCGCTGCGTTGGAGATATGTTTTTCGCAGTTAGGCTACGAAAAAACTATTTCCATACGCAGGCCCATGGTTAAGTAGAGTCAAAACTCGACATTCTGCCAAAAGGTTGAATGTCAAGATCGATGTGTAGTGTTACATAACCCATGGGCGGGTCTCGCGCGTAGTCACCTCCTCGTGGTGAGACCTGGTAATTGGCATCCTTTTCCAAAAATTAATCAGTTGGTTAATCTTTGGAAAACGATGCCAAGCTAAGAACTACGCACCAGTCCAGTTTGGATCTCCAAATGCCGCCAAAAGAATTTTGGATGATCTAGACTGGACTGCACCGTAGGACACCGTGGGATACCGTCGGTCCAGTGTGGGTCTCCAAAAGCCTCCAACAGAATTTTGGATGACCTAGACTGGACTGCAACGTGGGACATCGTTGGACATCGTTGGACACCGTTGGACGGCGTTGGACATCGTTGGACACCGTTGGACATCGTTGGACGTCGTTGGACATCGTTGGACGTCGTTGGACGTCGTTGGACAACGTTGGACACCGTTGGACAACGTTGGACACCGTTGGACAACGTTGGACACCGTTGGACAACGTTGGACACCGTTGGACATCATTGAACACCGTTGGACGTCGTTGGACATCGTTGGACACCGTTGGACATCGTTGGACGTCGTTGGACGTCGTTGGACATCGTTGGACGTCGTTGGACAACGTTGGACACCGTTGGACAACGTTGGACACCGTTGGACATCGTTGGACACCGTTGGACGTCGTTGGACAACGTTGGACACCGTTGGGCAACGTTGGACACCGTTGGACAACGTTGGACACCGTTGGACATCGTTGGACACCGTTGGACGTCGTTGGACATCGTTGGACACCGTTGGACATCGTGGGACGTCGTTGGACACCGTGGGACACCGTGGGACATCGCTGCACACCGTGGGACACTGTGGGATGCGTACCTTTTAGTCTCAATTAATCGTAAGGTAGATACCTATGTTAACTGCATTGTGAGCTCATTCTGTACAACGATATTTATCCACCTTAGAACGAAAAAAAGAAAAATCTCGTCACCCTTCACTCGCTTACCACACAGTACTTATTGTACTCGCGATTTATTCGTTCGCGATCACTCAGTTCTTTCAAACCGTAGCGTGGCGTACTCGCTCGCGCGTATTCCGCGTACGTGCTTGTCAACGTGCACTAGACAACTCTTCAGATTCGTAAGTCGCTCCAAGGACACCTCTGTCTTGGTGACTACTCGATGACTGCTCGACGTTCGCATCGGATCGCGGGGGTTGTCGTCGCGCCGGTGATGCTTGCGAATCTGTTGGGGATTCAGTCGTGGATCCGCAGTCCTGTCCGATTGGTACTTCGGTACTCGGTCAGGGACCTGCTATTTCACGTCCTCCGTAATTCTGTTCGGGCCCGCGGGAGTGGACCCCACTGTGCAGTTGAGGTCAATGCCTTCGTAATCCTGTTCAGCGGTCCCTCCCCGTGAGTGGACCCCACTGTTCAGTTGAGGCCTCTTGCCTTCGTAATCCTGTTCAGCGGTCCATCCCCGGGTTCCACATGTTCAGTTGGAGTGTGTTAAGTTGCTGGCCTATGTGCTGGATCCACGGCTGAATTACCAGTGGATCACTGGCATCATCGGTCGGCGCCATCGACCGCGACTCGTGTAAGTTTCGAACGGCGAAACAGGAATCGAGTTACGGTCAATTCTTGGGCTTTCCGCTGAATCTCGGGGTTATCTCGTGTACGAGGGTACGTCGCGTAGGTTTGTCAGTTCTTTCGAGAGATCGCGATCTCGTTCGTTTCGGGCGCGCCGCGATTTTTTCCTTTATCATCTGATTCATCGGGCATCTTCTTGCTTTCCCATTTTTAAGGGAAACTTATAGAGATCACGTTAGAGCTTATAACTTTTCAATATCTTCAATATCTTATAGTGTCGGAAAAGTAGAACGTTAAGCAGTTTAGTACAGCGACTCGTATGTCCCTTCTGCAAGACACGAAATGGTATATACAGTATCAGTAGCTACATTTTCTTCTTTTCGTTCCTAGTTAGATAAATGTGTGTTTGACACCGAATGCTGCCAGTAGGGATGCGAATTATTGTATGATATTTGTACTGATCGATGTAATCGTTGTGTGGGAGATGGATGTTGCGTTACGTAGGCTTTGTCCTACGTTTGAAAAGATTCATGTAAGCGCTGCGTTGGAGATATGTTTTTCGCAGTTAGGCTACGAAAAAACTATTTCCATACGCAGGCCCATGGTTAAGTAGAGTCAAAACTCGACATTCTGCCAAAAGGTTGAATGTCAAGATCGATGTGTAGTGTTACATAACCCATGGGCGGGTCTCGCGCGTAGTCACCTCCTCGTGGTGAGACCTGGTAATTGGCATCCTTTTCCAAAAATTAATCAGTTGGTTAATCTTTGGAAAACGATGCCAAGCTAAGAACTACGCACCAGTCCAGTTTGGATCTCCAAATGCCGCCAAAAGAATTTTGGATGATCTAGACTGGACTGCACCGTGGGACACCGTGGGACGCCGTGGAACACCGCGGGATATGCCTTGACTGTGTCGAATCCATTTTGTGCCCATTCTGCACAATGATACTTCTCTGACTTGGTCTGAGATATAGAAATCTAATCTTCATTTCCACTGAATTTTGCAGTTATTTTGTGCACAAGAGAGCGTCACATGAGTTAATTGACTCTTTCGAAAGAGCCCGATGTGTGAAATTATTCTCTTATTTCAAATGAATTTTTATTATTTATTTCAAATGAATGTATTCTCTTATTGTTTACGTTATACCGTAATACGTTATAACGTTATACCATATAACGTAATACGTACTAACGTTATAAACTATAGCGTAATACGTTATAACGTTATACCATATAACGTAATACGATATTACGTTATACCATATAACGTAATGCGATATTGCGTTATACTATATAACGTAATACGTTATAAAGTTATACCATTTAACGTAATACACTATAACGTTATACTATATAACGTAATACGTTATAAAGTTATACCATATAACGTAATACGTTATAACGTTATGCCATTACAACGTAATACGTTATAACGTTATACTGATACCGGAATACGTTATAACGTTATACCACATAACGTAATACGTTATAACGTTATACCAAAATGTACGTTATAACGTTATACACTACAGCAAATATTACAATTACGTTATACCATATAACGTAATACGTTATAACGTTATACCATATGACGTTATACCATATAACGTAATACGATATTACGTTATACTATATAACGTAATACGTTATAACGTTATACCATATAACGTAATACGTTATACCATATACGTAATACGTTATAACGTTATACCATATAACGTAATACGTTATAACGTTATACCATATAACGTAATACGTTATAACGTTATACCACATAACGTAATACGTTATAACGTTATACCAAATAACGTAATACGTCATGGCATTATACCATATGACGTTATACCATATAACGTTATACTATATGACGTTATATCATATAACGTAATACGTTATAACGTTATACTATATAACGTATACGTTATAACGTTATACCATATAACGTAATACGTATTAACGTTATACACTATAGCGTAATACGTTATAACGTTATACCATATAACGTAATACGTTATAACGTTATACCATATAACGTAATACGATATTACGTTATACTATATAACGTAATACGTTATAAAGTTATACCATTTAACGTAATACATTATAACGTTACCTGCTATATAACAGTAATACGTTATAACGTTATACAATGTAACTGTAATACGATTATAACGTTATACCATATAACGTAATACGTTATAACGTTATACATAAAGTAACATCATGCGATCCTTAGCATTAACCACCATGCCAGTTTATACCATATAACGTTGTACTATAGGGCCTTGTCACTTATAACGTAATACGTTATAACGTTATACCATATAACGTAATACGTTATAACGTTATACCATATAACGTAATACGTTATAACGTTGTACCATATAACGTAATACGTTATAACGTTATACCATATAACGTAATACGTTATAACGTTATACCATATAACGTTATACTATATGACGTTATATCATATAACGTAATACGTTATAACGTTGTACCATATAACGTAATACGATATTACGTTATACTATATAACGTAATACGTTATAACGTTATACCATATAACGTAATACATTATAACGTTATACCATATAACGTTATACTATATGACGTTATATCATATAACGTAATACGTTATAACGTTATATCATATAACGTAATACGTTATAACGTTATACCACATAACGTAATACGTTATAACGTTATACCACATAACGTAATACGTTATAACGTTATACCAAATAACGTAATACGTCATGGCATTATACCATATGACGTTATACCATATTACGTTATACTATATGACGTTATATCATATAACGTAATACGTTATAACGTTATACCATATAACGGAATACGTTATAACGTTATACCACATAACGTAATACATTATAACGTTATACCATAAAACGTAACACGTACTAACGTTATACACTATAGCGTAATACGTTATAACGTTATACCATATAACGTAATACGTTATAACGTTATACCATATAACGTAATACGATATTACGTTATACCATATAACGTAATACGATATTACGTTATACCAT